>NC_135486.1:143006219-143038665 GCF_052094955.1 Ictidomys tridecemlineatus
GGCTGCGGGGGCTTGCGGGAGGAGGATGGGGCGCAGAGTCACTGTGAGGGGTCCGGGCCTCCTGGGAGGGAGGCGAAGTGTCCTGGCGCTGTTGGGGGTGGCGCGCGCAGCACTGTGAAGGCGCCGGATGCCCCTGAGCGGCCTGCTCTTAGGGGCATTTCACCTCCAGTGACAGCACCGATCACGCAGTAGGTCAGCGCAGCAGCTGACCAGCCTCTCCAGTGCCCCTGGGTTCCGACTCCTGTGACCTGAAAAGCCACCAGGCAAGGGCTGTTTAGCAAGTGCCCCGGGTGGGGTGAGGGGCTGCAGGGACCACACTGCACCCGGTGCCTGGGAGTGGCCCTGGGGTCCCCTGCCCTCCGAGTCTGGGGTCTGTCTCTACCCCACCCCATACCTGTTTCCTGTTCTGGAGAAGTGAAAACTGTAATATTTACCGCCTCAGGGCTGTTAAACCACACCAGAGGACGGTAACAGTGCACGTGGCCCAGCATCTATTAGATGCTGAATAAACTGCTATCATGAGGAGTACGCGTCGAAACTGATTGTAAAGTTAAAGCCATTCAGTTGTAATGTCCATGCTTAGGGCGGGTCTCCACTTCAGCTGGCCACCCCACGAGCCAGTCGCTCCTGGACACCCCTCATGGACACACACAGAAGCCTCATGATCTTGGGCATCTCTCAATCCAACCAAGTTGGCGCCTCCAACGAGTCATCACCACGAGGACGAGCCGAGTCCAGGGCTGGCCCGGCGCAAGGGGCAGATGCCGTGACGTCCGAGTTCCAGGCTTCAGTGGGCGTCACTAAGGCTCCCTGGGGGACTCGGCCTCGTCTAGGGCAGAGAGAGGAAGACACAGATTTCGAAATGGTGCTACGTAGACAGAAACCTACCATTAAAACAGAGTGATGTGTTAACTACAAATAAAATAAAACTTCAAAACAGAACTAAGAGCCAGGCCCCGGGGTGCAGGCCTGTCATCCCAGGGACTCAGGAGGCTGAGGCAGGAGGATCACAATTTTGAGGCCCTCAGCAACTTGGCAAGACTCTGTCTCAAAATAAAAAGGGCCGGAGATGTAACTCAGAGGTACAGTGTCCCTGATTCAACCCCCAGAGTCTAAATAAATAAAAGACAAACAGAAATAGAAATGAGCTCAGGCTGAAAACATGGAATCCACTGGAGTCCCCGACCCGTCTAGCGTGACAATCTGAACATTCGTGCATCTGTGCGGTGGGTTTCCGTTGTTCTTGTTCTGCCCAAGTTAACGGGGCGGAGTCCCTGCATCAGAGGTGCCTTCCCTGAAGGACCGACCCGCTGGTTTGTAAATGTTAGATGACACACTCACCCTGAGGGCAGCCACAGGGTGAGAAAGGCCACGGGACAAGGCGGCCTGCGCCGTGTCCCCGTCCCCCGTGTTCCACGGTGACAGGGGTGGGTGGGAGTTGTTTTCATTTGGGTACCTCTTCGGCTTTTCGGTCTGAGCTGAGGGCCGGGGCACCTCACCCCCCCGGCGTGGGGGACGCCCTGGGCCTCAAACCTGACAACATTCTCTGGAACAGTAATGGGAGAAGGGGGTCTGCTACCGTGACGTCCGAAGGCAAGAGCACAGCCCAGGGGCCGTGGACTATGTCCCTGCCATTTCCAAAGTCACCTTCAGGATTTCCAGGAAGGTGGAGCCTTTGGAGTCTGGAGGTTTCCTGTGCCCTCGGTGAGCCTCTGCAGCTCCTGAGCTGATCGCTTTACCCAGAGCAGTTTACCTTAGCTGCTCTCCCGAGTCTCCCTTTACGCCTGAGGGTCTCGCTCTGTCTGGGCTGTTTGTGGGAGAAGCCTGAGAACCGCGTCACCTGATGGTTTCTAGAGAAGACCCTGGAGTTAGGATGTCAGATTCAAATCCAGTCCCGTCATTCGCCAGCTGTGTGAGCTTGGGCAAGCGACCTAACCTCTCTGAGCCTCAGTTCTCTGACTGTAAAGTAGGGACAACATTGGCATGTGTTTTTGGCCTGTGGGCATTAAGTGACATAATACATTCATGTTATGTGGCGTCTGGCCCGTGACTAACACTTAGTGTTAATATAACTCTGGGCTGATTTAAAAGTTCAGTCCAACTGACCCCATTGTGTCAGCCATCTCACCCTGCCCCCTTCCTGCTGAGCCCACTCATGTAGTCACTTGGGTTTTGAGGCCCGCTGTCCACCTGCAACAGCAAGGGCTGAGCCGCCCCCATGCCCAGCCTGGATCCCGACCTGGGAAGTCCACGCTCAGGGCCAAGGCTGCTGCTCTCCCTGCAGAGCGCCCACAGGCTCCTGACAGTGAACCTGCTGCGGCCTCTGCCCTTGGTGTGTCCTTGGCCAGTCCTGCGTCCGGTTCCCTTTCACTTCCCCAGTGCCAGCTCGTGACCATCGTCCACGGAGAGACACCCTGGCCCGGTGATGAGGCCATCATGACCCTGAGCCGCCAATCTGAAGGTGCCTCCCAAGTCTCCCCTCAGGACTCCTCCCTTCTCTCGCAGCGGGCGGCGGGGGTGGCACCAGGCTGGGAAGTCCCAGGACACCCCCCTGGGGAGCAGAGGGAGGGGGACCTGTCACACGTCACCTGCTCCCGTTGACAGGAGGCCAATGACGCTCTTTGCTTTCTCAAATTTTTAGAAGCCATCCCCTGCCCACCCCCCCCCCCCAAGGCAGAAGGCTTCCCATCAGAAGGGGAAAATGAGAAGACATCATCTGCAGGTAACTACGAACCTCCGTCGGAACAGGGATTCCTACAAACTTTCCAGAAAACAGTCTGCCATATACATCCCGAGCTTCGGAAACGTTCTGCCTGTCTGTGCGGTAGGTAATTCCGCTTTCAGGAATCTATCGCGAGGAAATGATCACAATGAAAACAAACGAGGCACACGGAAAGACGTCCCGGAAAGCATTACTGGCAATAATGAGATTTTAGGAGTGATCCACGCGTCCAATAGGAGGATAAAGTGGTAATGGCGGTATAGCCCTATGACAGTACTAGATAGCCACCGAAATAGTGTTCAAATCCTTTTTATGGAGTGGGCCACGTGGGCCCAGGTGAGACTTAGAGGCTGGGTACAGACACGCGTGCTAACAGAATAAGGTGGCACAGGGCGTTCCGATGAGGGCCGTGACATGGAGGGGGCTACTGGTGTTTCATCCTATTTCTTTATATTTGTCTTTATCTTCCAAGTTTTCTTCAATAACCATATATTGCTGTTTTAAGTCAAAAAAGAGCAAAATAAAGAACCACACATATTTGGGGGCTTAATAAATCTCCTTATTGGAGAAGACCACGATTCTTGTTTGTTCATTTATGTGCACTGCTGTGGACAGAAACCAGGGCCCCCGAGGTATACCCCAACCCCCGTTCTTATTTTTGATTATTAAGCCTCAAAAGTAACACATACTTCTTCAACAAGGGGCTAATTCCACAAGAGACGCTTTCTGTTAAGAGTCACGCTGAGCTGTTATGGCCAGAGGGGCGGGAGGTGGGTGGGTGAGGGGGGTGGGAGGTGGGCGGGTGGGGGGCGGGGAGGTGGGTGGGTGGGGGGCGGGGAGGTGGGCAGGTGTGGTTGTCTCTCCGCAGTAGCCTCCTGGCCTCAGGGACAGACTGTGAAGCTCTGGCTCCCTCTCATCTGTGCACACTGACAAAGTCAACAATGTGTATTGAGCACCTACTATGTGCTGAACATCACCTCAGTCCTTGACTTCCAATGTTGAGCCACCAACAAGTTGGTTTTGTTCCCTAATAAAAAAAATGACTTTGGATTCCTCCTAAGCCTGCTTCATTAGCTGTTTGATCCAATTGTTTGGATTCACTTCCCCCAGTCTGTTTGATAAGCCCCTGGGGCTGGATATTAGTCCAAACCCAATCTTCTCAAATGTTAGAATTCATGAATCTCACTTAGTGCTTGTTTTAGGTCCAGTTTCAGGGAATTTTGATTTGATAGGAATCCAGCTTTTTAATTTATTTGGCATTTTTCTACTAGTACTAATAAATGGGTTCAGCAAAATTGCAGGATACAAAATTGACATACAAAAGTCAGTAGCATGGCTATATACCCACGGCAAATTATATGAAATAGAATCTAAGAAAGCAGTCCAATTTAAATAGTTAAAAAAAAAACCTGAGAATAAATTTAACCAAAGAGGTGGAAGATTTTTAATATGAAAACCATAAAATCTTGATAAAGAAATTGAAGGGGACACAAAACGTGGAGAGACACCCCATGTTCATGGATGGGAAGGAGCATTCTGTTAAAACGTCCACACTGTTCAAACAGTCCACACATCCCAACAATCCCTCTCAGAACACCAAGGACAGTCTTAAAGTAACCAGAACAACACCTACCTACGGTCCAAGGTTTATACGGAACCCCGAAATGCAGATCGCCAAGGCCAGCTTTGACAAAAAGAAAAACCAGGAAGCTTCGCATCACCTGACTTCCACGTGCACCACAAAGCCCTAGTGACCAAAACCGCACCGTGTTGGTGTGGACCCAAACACATCGGGGTTCACAGCAGAACCCAGGGCCTAGAAGTAGCCTCCAGGTCTGCAGTCAACTGACTCTCAGTAAAGACGCTAAGAATGAGCACCGGTCAAAGGACCGACTTTCCAATGAATGATGCTGGGGAGAGTGGTTATTCACACGCCAAAGGAGGAAACAGCCCCATCTCTCTCCAGCCACAAAGGCCCCTTTAAACGAGGTCCCAGGGGAGTGATATGGTAGCAGGTAGGAACCCCCCGCCCAAGAAACGGCCCGGAGTGGATTGAAACACCAGATCAACAACACAAAAGCACAAACCTTCTCTCCGGGAGCTTAAAGCCGCGAGGGGCACAGAAAGAACTCTACATTGATTAGAAAAGAACTAGCAGTTGGACAAGCCCACCACAGCAACAGTGACAAACGGCAGCTACCTCCACGACCTACTGAGGGCTACAGGAGCAAGGGTTCCGTTAGCCCGGGAGAGTGCTCTAGAGTCAGGTATTGTCCCTCCTGCTCAGGAAGTGAAGCCGAATTTAACCCGCCCGTGGCGCACAGGTGTGTGACACTGCCAACCCCAGGCTTCTGACCCCAACGCACGTGTCCTTGGTGATTCAGCAGCGGGCTCTGCAGAGACGGGTGGTGGTGAGTAACGCCTGTGGGGTGTGCCAGCAGCCCCGTGACTAGGGGCTGGGGGAGCCATTAGGAGGGGTGCCGAGTGCCTGAGCTAGCCCTGAAGTCCAGGGCAGGGGAGGAGGGAGACAGGGACAGGGCCGTGTGACCCACAACAGAGCCTGGGCTTGGAGGTGGCCGCACCCTCGTGACTGCTCTGTGGTGCAGGAGACAGGGGGCGGCTGCCAGGCACTTCCCGATCCTCCCAGGGGCCTGGACCCTGTGCTGCAGATGCCGGGGCAGGGCCTGGGCACCATGAGCCTCATGTTTGTGAATCAGGCTTTACCTGGAGAGAGGACAGAGCTCTCCTTGTCCAGGAGATGTGACTCTCTAACCCTGGAAATCACCTGGAAAAAAAATCTTAAGACTAACCAGAAAGGGCAGGAAAGAGGCTCCACTACCAGAAAGTCAGTAAAGAAAGTGAGTAAAGAAAGTCAGTAGCTTTTCCTAATACCTGAGCACTAAGCAGGAGATACAGGGGAAACCATCCCATCCCCTCACAGAAGCAAAGAAGAATAATAATAATTAAAAAAAAATCCTTAAGAGTCAACTGAACCAGATGAAGAAAATTACCAGACTTTGCTTTGGTAATTTCATTAAGCGTAGAAAGTGCCATACTTTTAAGAGGCAAGACACCGTATTATAAATAGGTTCTCTCTTAATTCATCTAGGGATTTAATGCAGTTGCAGAATAAATCTCAGTAGGACAGCTTCTGGGAGAGTTGACAAAATAATATTAAAATGCTTTTGGACAAACACCGGGGTAAAAAGAGCCAAGAAGGAAATGTAGGGAGCTCAGAGAGTGAGATTAGAGAACACTTAATACCTGTGAGTGCGAGGGGTACCCGAGATTTGGGAGTGTGGCAAGATCACCTAAAAAATAAAAAAAAACAGAGGAGGAGAGGAGACAGGTCAGCAGTAGAGGAGAGGGCGACACACGGACCCTCGACACAGGTAGGAGAGCGCCAGCAAAGTGCCGTTTTGAATGGGCAGGGAATGTCAGGTCAAAGGGCCACGTGAGGTCCCTGGGCGCCCTTGTCCTGCTTAGTTCCCGACTCGCTGCCTCGGGCCATCTGGGTGCAGCTGCCGAGTGCCTGGAAGACAAGACGCCTGCAGGGACTTGTACACTCCAGGTTGTTCTCGGAACTGGACGTCCCCTCCCGCGAGGGCAGCAACTTGACCTTGTTCTTGTCGGCCGCTGAGGAACACCAAGCACTCAACGCATTTCCTGGATGAATGGACAGAGGGCCCCTCGGGTCCCCGCCTCCTGGATCTGAAGCTCTTCGAGGACAGGAGGCTTCACGCCACCATCGGCAAACCCTGTAAGTCACGCTCCCAGTATGACCCTGCGCAGAACTGACAGGTGGGAGAGTCACCATGGCCGCCGCTGTTCCCATTGTCTCCTGCTCTTTGGAGGTTTGGGTTCTGTTGCTGTTGCCTTCTTATTTCTTAGGTGCAGCTTAACTGGGTCATGGGTGGAAGAAGTACGGGGAGGAGAAAGCCATTTCAGATTCTGGGAAACGTTTGCCCACTCTGTCATCCAGCAGTATTTATTGAGCACCTATTTATGCTAAGAGGGTTCTCAAGACCATGAGGGGGTCTAAATTTAGGTGACTTCTGTATATTATTCCAGATCTATCTCTACTTTCTGGTTTCAGACAATGATCAATATTCTTGGGTCATTCCTGGTGGGTTTTTCCCCTCTCCTTCGAGCCATGAGAAGGGAGACACATACTGGGGAGGTGCCTCCGGCAACAGCCACCACCACTGCAAATGACCTCTTCTGGAAACTTCCGTGGTGGGTCTGGAGAGGTGTCCTCCTTCAGCTGGGATTGCCATTGGTGGAACCTTGAACCCTGTGCAGGAGATGCACATCAGGACAGAGCAAGACTGGTTCCTAGCTTCCCCTCTTCAGCTCACAGAGACCTCTGAACACTCACGTTAGTTCCCTGGGGACACAGCTCACCCTCCCGGCCGTCTCCGCGTCACATGGAAGGACCTGTGGTGTCTCCTTTACCAGACCACAGCGGCTGACCAGGTGGGACACACCTGCCCGCAAAGGTCTCCTTTGGCCAACCTGCTCCTGTGCTGGGTTCGCCACATGACCGGGTCATTAAATGAGATTCTCTACACGTGCAGGACACCTCCTGCTCTGACCACCCCCAAGGAGGAACCAAGACGCATGCCCAATGTTCTCCTCCTCATCCCCTCCGCCATCGCTACTGCTAACTGAGCACCTACCACGAGCTAAGCACCGTGCAGCACTGTGTTCTTGATCTAGTTAATCCTCCAACAAAGCTTTAGGAAACAGGGGCTGCTCTTGAGACGATTGATTTAAGCCAATGTAATTTTTCCATCCGTTATCTATATGCTACAGTAACATATTCAGAGTAATCTCATTTCCTTCTATTTTTATTTCTATTTGACTTGATTTATTTTTATCGGGATCAATTATGTTCACATAAATATGAGTTAAAAATGTATTGGCCACTTTTTGACCTGGTGAATATTTAACCCTACCTCTCCTATCTGTAAATATTCTACGATTTTGATTTCTGGGATGTTCTGACTCTGGACTTTAATAATAGAACTTCAGTGAAAATGATCCCCCAATGATATTTTTACATTGAGTATTTCTGATATGGATTCTCTGAAATACGTGAATGTCATCAACTTTCTGTACATTTTTCTTTCTCTTCCTCCCCCCCTTCTTCCTTCCTCCCTTCTTCCCTCTCTTCCTCCTTCCTGTTGGTCAGAGCCTGGGGGGAGGGGAACAGCAGGGCAGATCAGCCACAGGACGTGGTGAAGACAACTGGATCAGAGCATGGAAACACATCGACGTCAACTTCCTGATTTTCACGGTTGCACCATATGGTTATTTAGGAGAATACATCTGTGTGGGAAATACTGGAATATTTGGGAATCGTGGGGCAATCGCATCTTTTCCATTCATTCGCAAAGGGTGCGAAAATGTTGATGTTTTTATTCTTGAATATTTTTTCCTGTTTAAAATTATTACAACTAAGCTCAAAAACTTTCTTATTTCAGTTGCTACCTAGAATGTGTTTCATTTAAACCCAAAGAGGTGCAGAAAATAACTTCACAAGAAATGTAAAAAAAAAAAAAGCAACCAGATAAAAAGTAACATAAAATAAAACAAGAAGAGCATCAAATTGAGCTGCCTTCCTTGGGTTCTACTCCTCTGCAGCCTTTATTTGATTTGGGATCCACTGGGCTGACTCCATCGCCTTCCGTTGCTTTAGTCTGGCCAAATGTAAAATCCAGGTGACGTTACTATCAACCTCCCCAACCTCATTTGAGAACTAAAAACCAGAAACCAGAGAGTGTTTTACATCGGCTGACCCCACAAAGCTCTGATTCTCGCTAGTCATTTAAAAGCCTTCATTATTGTTAATGTTTTTAGCGGTACCGGATGGTGCCGGATCCGGCACGTCTAAACTTTGTGGAGAACGCTCTGCTCTTCCAGCGGTTTCTAGTCACAGGACTTGGCCGCAGACGGCGTTGGCTGCTGTCAGTTCTGCTTTCTGTTGATCATTCTACCAAGTCTAATTCTTTCCTCGGGTCAATTTTTTTTTTTCTTTTGCAGATTTCGGTGACATCAGAAAGCTGTGATTCTTCAGCCAGCGCCTCTGTGTGACAAACCTCACCATGTGCGGATTTAACAGTTGTCAGCTTTGGTTTGTGCTGTGTGCTTCTGTGAGCTCCAGGTATTATGAATTAGGTAAAAGACTAACGTCACTTCCCATCTCTCGCCTCAGGAAACACTCATCCGAAAACCAGATGCGTGCGTGTGGGTCTACCTGAGGGACAAGACGGCAACGCGTGACAGTTGCCCTGGATCTGCCTCCTCATCTGGGTTGCCACCTGGAGGGCTGTGACAAGGGAAAATGACCGACCTTTAAAGCCCCCTTAACACCAGGATTTCAGATGCCAAGGGCAAGTCACGCCACATAGAACAAGGCTCAGGGACAGGCACAGGTCACCGCGGCAAGAGCCCTGGCTTTGGGCCCAAGGTCTCTGACCTTGGATCCTGGTCCCAGGTGACGTTCACCTCTGGAACCTTGGAGACTGAGGATGACATGTGGACAGTGTCCTCCACGGTGGTTGACATAGGTGCTCAACAGAAGTCCTGATGATCAAAAGCTGAAGCCCGCTCTAGCCGACAGAACATTCCGGGATGACGCAAGTGCTCTATCCTGACGTGGAAAATCGTTCCCACCAGCTGTGGGAGGCAATTAAGCTCTTGAAATGTGGCTGGTGTGGATGACCAGCTGAATTTTTAATTTAATGTAAATTAAAGGAACCACATATGATTTGGCTTCTGCCTGAACCTCATGGTCATAGATCTAAACGTCTCCCTCCAACCATTTGCATAAATAGCACAAAATGCATCCATGCTGAACCGCATAATCAGAAGTGCTGGCCAGACATCCAAATGTTAGGATTCAAATGATTTTGAGAAATACCTATAATTCAAACTTCTCTGTTTTCCGTAAAGGGCGATATTTTGCGATCTTCTTGCCAGAGCTGGCCCGGCAGCCAGAGGATGGTGGGAAGAGACATTTGAATGGAAGCTTCCAAGGGTGAAAGAGCACATTCACCCAAGATCTGGCAATTTGCAGATCTGTGTGCTTCTCTGACCTCGGAGACGTCCCTTACCCCATCCTGGCCTCGGGTGCCATGGTTGACTGATGGGTTAGGGGATCTGTTGGTCAAACATGTCTTGAAAGTCCACTGTGTCTTGGGTACAGCATCTGGCATTGGAGATATGTCAGGAAACCATGTGAGACAGCTCCTCTGTCACCAAGCTCTCAGTCTACGGGGGACTTGGCTTCTCACGAGAGCCTTGAATGTCCCCAATCCACATGTAGCTGTGTTCTGATTACTAGGGCCGGGACTTAGCTAGCCCTCATCACAGTGTAGGACCTCTCAGGGTTTCTGTGGGTCAGTAAGCAGGTGGACCGGGCAGCCTGATTTGGGGTCTCTCATAAAGTTGTGGTCACATCACTATTTGGGGTTGGGGGCCATTCTGGAATGATTTTCACTTAAGTGTTCAGTAGCTGATGCTGGTGAGACTCAGATGGGGGAAGACCACCCCTCTGTGTCCCTAGAGATTCTGCCCCATGGCATGATCATGGGAATGGGCTTCTTACTTGGGCTTCAAAGGCACAAAGACAGAGAGAGAGAAGGAGGAGGAGGAGGAGGGAAAGGAGGAGAAGGAGGAGGAGGAGGAGGAAAAGGAGGAGAAGGAGGAGGAGGAAGAGGAGGAGGAAGAGGAGGAGGATGAGAAGAGAGGGAGAAGGACAATAGGAAGGAGAAGAAGAAGAAGAAGAAGAGGAGGAGGAGGAGGAGGAGGACAAGGAGGAGGAGGAGGAAAAGGAGGAGAAGAGAGGGAGAAGGAGAATAGAAAGGAGAAGGAGAAGAAGAAGAAGAAGAAGAAGAAGAAGAAGAAGAAGAAGAAGAAGAGGAGGAGGAGGAGGAGGAGGAGGAGGAGGAGGAGGAGGAGGAGGGGGAGGAGGAGGAGGAGGAGGAAGAGGAGGAGGAGGAGGAGGAGGAGGGAAGATGAGGAAGAGGAGGAGGAGGAAGAGGAGGAGGAAGAGGAGGAGGAGGAGGAGGAGGAGGAGGAGGAGGAGGAGGAGGAGACCACCCCGGGCTAGGGGCAGTGTGCACACAGCACTTGGGTTGCGGGGGCTGGAGGTGCTCAGCATGTTGGTGAAGAGGGGCTGGGGAGGCCCGGAGGCCTGGTTGGCTGGAGGCCGGGCCTTCCTTGGGCTTCTGGAAGCCGGTGATGGGCAGAGGATGACGAGGACCATCTGCATGGACCCAGATTTGTCGCAGGGCCACCACACTGAATTGTCCCCCGATGGGGCAACTCTTCGCTGCGGGGGGCAGGTGAGGTTTCTGGAGTGAAAGGTGGGTGAGGGGATGGTGAGAGGCATCCAGCTCAGGACCTCAGCACCAAGAAGGCCTCCAAAGTTCCTGTTGAGTCCAGAGTGGACCCCATTCAGGTGGTCCCCATGGGCCAAGGTGAGGGTGAAGAGCGGGGCAGAGGCCCGGGCCTTGCTCTCCATGATGCTGGGAACCGCGGCAGGGGTCTCTGGGTCAGGGGTCTTGTCACTGCAGCTCCTGCAGTCCTGAGGGGGAGGGGAGCCGTGGACCCCCACAGCCCAGGTGTTTGGAAGCCTCTGAACATGGTCCAGTTGCCAGGAAGTGTGTGGGGACTCGTGAGGCCACTGTCGTTCCACGGCATCAGCGGGAGCTTTGATGAGCATCTCTAAAATGAAACCCTATGGGCCCACGAGCAGATGGCATCAGCAGACCCCTTAAAACGTTGGAACAGACGACAGGTCGTTGGCTGATCTTACCAAACACTCTACCCCACACTGCCGAGCACTCTACGTGGATGAGTTCCTTAAACCGTCAACTCAGCCAGGCTCCGAGACATGAAGTAACTTCCCCAGGGCCACACAGCCGGCCGGAATAGGACTGGGATTGGAAGCAGAGGCTTGGGAGTCAGGTGGTATGGGATTCAGATTCTAGTTTGCCGTGGCCTGGCCGTGTAACTGCCACCAAGCCACATGAACTCATTAATTCCTAATCTCTTCATGACACACACACGGGAAGATCACCTACCCCAGTCGGGTGCCAGCAGATCAACAGAATGACGCACACGGAGTCCTCTGCAGTCGCATCTAGCACACAGAGTAGGTCTGCAGCCAGCGGCTGCTGTGGTCCTTCTCGCTGGAGCTTCTCACAGTCTGGAATTCAGACGCTGCTTATAAATATGGGAGTGAAGGTCGACGCGCAAACCCCTGGGAGAAAGGAAAACAGTGTCCTGGTCCCCAGGCTGACCTCCCCCAAAGCCCAGAGCAGCAGGGAGGCGAGGGCTGGTCATGGGACAAGACAAGACAGACAGGGCTGTGCCAACCCTCTGCCCGCCCTGGTGCCCTGAGTCGGCTGAGGAGGGAACACACTACAGAGATAAGAGACAGGTGACCTGGCAGCCACTCTGACGTCCTGGCAGGTTTCATAAACATGACCTCTGAGGTCAGCAGTTCTCACACTGCCTGCTTGGACGCTGGGAGCACCTGGTTCATCCCATGACGCTTTTTGTGGCATGGACGATAGTTAATATTTCTGCTACGGAAGGAGGAGTCTGGGTCTCAAGTATTCGTGTCACGTGGACGGATTATTAAGCCATCTGTCCCAACGGAAGCTGGTGGGGTGGCCCACGAAGGTCCTTCCCCCTCGTCCCTCTCTCCAGTTTCCTGGGAGAACTCTGCCTGGGGCTGAGCCCTGGGTGATCCCCATGGACGGGAGCCCAGGACAAGAGGTGGCTGGCGCAGGTGTGAGGTTGAAGGAGGCTGTAAGACCAGGAGGCGCTTCCGGGAATAGGGTCCGTGACACTAAAGAGAGGCCATTCTTCTATGGGAATCATGAGCTCCTCGGCTGAGGAATGGCAGAGTCAGGAATCAGGTCCCGGGATGCGCCCAGCGGACGGTCATTATGGGTTGGCTAAGAGCCTGTGCCTAGTGGGAGATGTACCCAGCCCCGCCAGGGCCTGGGAGAGTCTACGCCCTCAAAGCAGCACCGAGAGCGGAGACCTGTGAGGCCCGGTGCTGGGAGCACAGACCCGGGGGCATCTGAGTCATAAGCACGAAGTGGCCCCGGATCACAGAGCCGATGTGGGGGGACACCTGTTAGAGACACAGCAGGCCAGGACTCCAAACAGGTCTGCTTGGTCACCCGGAGGGACTGGGACCTGGCTCAGGGAGAGGGCGGTGACCACGTCAAGGTTCACCCGTACTGAGGACTTGGGTGGAATCGGCCTCTCAAACAAGGGTCCTTTGACCCAAGCCAGACACTTTCAGGACCCAGAGGATGAAAAGTCGCCTGATACTAAGAGCAGGAAGCGGTTCACGGCACCAGGTAAGAGTGGTCTCTCCCAAACCCCAGGGGGAGAGCGCTCGCTCCTGGGCCCAGCTCTAGACAGGAGGTCACTAGGGGACATCACTGATGTCTGGGCCTCAGTCCTGCTCCCAGAAGACGTGACATTCCCACCAGTGACTGAAGACCTGGGAGGAAGATCTATGAGCGTTTCGCGTCCCTTCTGAGAAAGATTTATAGGATTACAGGAAGAGAAATGAAATTTTAAAAAGCAAAATGAATTCAAGTCCCTAGATGTCCATTTGAGTCTGCTTTCATTTTATTTTAGCCCCATGACCTTGCCGACCCGCCCAGGACGGCTCAGCGATCAAATGAGGGCCCCGGGGCCAAGGTCAGCAAGGAGGAGCGGCGGGAGGCTGGCCCCGAGCCTCTCTCCTGGCCCGGACTCCGGCAGAGCCAAGTGAGTCCCCTGCTTTTCCCTAAGACTTCATTAGGGAAACGTGGCCCGCTCCCGGAACAGAGCGAAGGCAGTGATGGATGTCAGCAGGCATCGTGAATGCTCAAGCAGCGCTTCTTAAGATTTAATGTGCCTCGAATCACCTGGGGATTTGTTAAAACGTACGTTCTGCTTCGGCAAGTGTATTCGTTTCCTGTGGCTGCCAGCACCAATTACCCAAACGGAGTGGCTGGAAACCACATGAATTTATTCTCCTCCAGTTCTGGGGGCCAGGAAGCGAAGACCGTGGTGTCTGCAGGGCCGGGCTTCTGCCGCTTCTAGGGAGCATCCGTTCTAGGCCTTTCTCCCAGCTTCCGGGGCCTTGCCCTGGCCTGCAGACCCCGGCTCCCGTCCTTGTATCTGTCTTCTCACGGCCTTTGTCCCTGTGTGTCTCTGTGCTCTCTGCTGAAGGGACTCCAATACATATGGACTAATCACGAGGCCTTAAGTCATTCGCGTCAGCAAAGACCTTTGTTCCAAATAAGGCCACCTTCCAAGGTGCTAGTGGGGGGGATATCTTTTGGGGAGGGGGTTAGTTCTACTCACTACAGTCGGGCTGGGCTGGGGTGAGACTCGGCATTGCGGGAGGCTCCCAGGTCACTGGTGCACGGACCACACTTTGAGAAGCGAGACTCTGGAAGGTCCTCGGCCTTGATCGTTGGCGGTATTCAGCGTGCTGTGGACGTAACACGGGTGCAAGGCCAGGCCCCCTGCAGACGGCACGGCCTAGGAGCCCAACTCCTGAGCTTCTCCAGAGTGCTGCAGGGGAGGCACAACAAGGCCCGGAATTCAAGGATCGGGATATCTGCTGGAGGTCCTGCAGCTAGCTAATCCTCGAGGGATACCAGGGAATGACTCCTTGGTATTTTGGGGGCTAGGACAAGTCTGATGATTCTATGCACTTCATATGCATAAGATGTGAGTGTTCTTCCTTTGCAATCACACACATTTCGTATTTTTCTAGTTATATTTTAAATATAAAATATATATCTTACATACATATGATTTGAATAGTGTATGGCATTTAAAAGGTCTGATTACATAGCTACATACTTTCTAATACTTTAAAGCAATTGAGGCAAAGCTATCTTCATAGAACCTGAAGATAAAAGATCAAACTTTCATTAAATTCAAGGCACGTGAATCTGAACTCACGGATTTCAGAAAAAAAAAACCCGAGCGGGCCATTGAGTTTCACGGTCTGCTCAAAGTCAGGTCTCACAATGCGTGATGGATGCTTTTATATATTTGTTGCATATGAGAAATCAGTGGCTAACTGGTAAGAAAATTACCTGTCAGTTTCCAGAAAGAACAGGTGTGATAAGCAAACCGGGCTGTTGTACAAATTGTAACAAGTGGGACTTATTAGCTGAGTTTTGGACAGCTGCCTTCTCTTGCAGCTAGAAGCGTTCCTTCACAGAGTTTTGGATCATTTCAATCATGTGGGCAAGAAGAGAGGCCAGGAACGCAGGAGACGCCGTTTGTTGAGTTTCTGTGCCAGATGCTGCTTTGACTCCCCACAGAAGGCCACCGACCACAGAGGCCGGCCTCCTCCTAAGCCCCAAAGGGTGCTGAACCTCCTGCTGTGTCCTCCCAGGTCCCTTCCACCCTCTCCACCTGCTGTGGGGCCTGAGGGGGACTCTGGGTGGTTCTAGGGGTTCCCTGGCCGGCTGGCCTCTGGTCAGCTTCAGCACAGCGGGAGACGGGTGCCAGGAAAGGGCAGCTGGGGTGTTCCTTCCTGCCTTCTGCCTGGTGGCCGGGGACTGGCTCCTCCACGGAAGACCGTGGTTCATGTGGAATGTCCCCCAGAGGCCTGTGTGTGCAAGGCTCGGTCCCCAGGCCTTGGCACTATTGAGAGGTGATGGGACCTTCGGTGGCTGGGGCCTCACAGGGGAAGTGACGTCATTGGAGCTGTGCCCTTGAAGGGGATATTGGGATCCCTGTCCCCACCCGGCCACCAGGAGGTGACCAAACCTTCTCTGCCGTGTGCTTCTGCCCTGAGGAGCTGTCCCCCCAGGCCCTCTCTCCCAGGAAGTCCTTGACCTTGAAAGTGTAAAAAAGTCCAGGCTGTCCAGGCTCCCGTCTGCCTTCTCTTGTGGGGGTAGCGCCGGGGCGAGGGCTCGCCTGGCAAAGGATCCTGAAGCTCCAAACATGGGAAACTTCAGAGAAGAAGTGGCCCAGGAGGTGGGCCACCACGAGCAGGGGTGGACGCGTGGCAACTGGAGACCTGGGCCTGAGGCCCTGCAGGAGGAGACACATGGGCCTCCGGGTGTCTGAAGGATCCTCTCCGTTTGCTCGCCCAGGGCCTTTGTGACTGTGGGTAGCTGCTGCTTTAAATGAGAGCGACCTCGAACGTCAATCAAACAACGCAACAGCTCAGAAGAGGGAAAGACTAAAGGGGAGGAGGACAGGGAGCCGCGGCTGCAGGCGGGAGAAACGGGATCCTGAGCCTGGGATGGGGGTGGGTCGGGGCAGCAGAGAGGGCGGACGCACAGGAGCCCAAGGCTCAGCCAGGACACACGGCATCGTGGAGCCCGACACCACCCAGCACAGGAAACCGGGAGACGGGTGCTGAGCGTGGGGATCCAGAGCAAGCCGGAGCTCACAGGTGTGAGCAGGCCCGAAAGGACAGAGACCTGCATCAGGTTGTCTCTGACATGAGCGACTGAGTGTCCTGTAAGAGCCGGGGGGCCTGGTCTCACACTCACACACACACACACACACACACACACACACACACTGGTCTCACACTCACACACACACACACATACACACTGGTCTCACACTCACACACACACACACTGGTCACACACACACACACATACTGGTCTCACACACACACACACATACACACACTGGTCTCACACTCACACACACACACACACACACTGGTCTCACACTCACACACACACACACTGGTCACACACACACACACATACACACACTGGTCTCACACTCACACACACATACACACTGGTCTCACACTCACACACACACATACACATACACACACATACACACACTGGTCTCACACACACACATACACATACACACACACACTGGTCTCACACTCACACACACACACTGGTCTCACACTCACACACACACACACACACACTGGTCTCACACACATACACACATACACACACACACATGCACTGGTCTCACACACACACACACTGGTCTCACACTCACACACACACACACACTGGTCTCACACACATACACACATACACACACACACACATACTGGTCTCACACACACACACTGGTCTCACACTCACACACACATACACATACACACACACACACTGGTCTCTCACACACACACACATACACATACACACACACACACTGGTCTCACACACGCACACACGCATACATACACATACACACACACACTGGTCTCACACACATACACATACACATACACACACACACTGGTCTCACACATGCACACACGCATACATACACATACACACACACACTGGTCTCACACACACACACACATACACATACACACACACACTGGTCTCACACACACACACACATACACATACACACACACACACACTGGTCTCACACACACACACATACACACACACACACTAGTCTCACACACACACACACATACACATACACACACACACTGGTCTCACACACACACACATACACATACACACACACACACTGGTCTCACACACGCACACACGCATACACATACACACACACACTGGTCTCACACACACATATGCATACACACACACACTGGTCTCACACACACACACACATACACATACACACACACACACACTGGTCTCACACACACACACATACACACACACACACTAGTCTCACACACACACACACATACACATACACACACACACTGGTCTCACACACACACACATACACATACACACACACACACTGGTCTCACACACGCACACACGCATACACATACACACTGGTCTCACACACACACACACACACTGGTCTCTCACACATACACACACACACACACACACACACTGGTCTCACACTCACATACACAAACGCGTGTGCCTGACCCAAACCAGAGAAACCAAAGGTGGCCGCAGGAGAAGGAACAGTTGCAGACCCAGTGCTGCCTCGTGCTGGGGACTGTCACAGACCAGCAAGGACGTGTGTGAAGTAAAAGTGTCTGCGGCTGCCCGTCTGTCTTTCCACCCTCACTAGGAGCAGACCAGGAGGAGGACTACAGGAGAAGTGGCTCAGCGTAGACCAGGGATAAGCCGTGGCAGCGCGGATGCAGGTCAGTTTTAGGAAAAGCGCAGGTTTTTCTCACCTATTTCTAATTTCTCCTGAGGGGCTGATGTCAAGGGCTGGCCGTGAGGAGGCTGCTGGTGGTGAGGAGGATGTCATTGCTGGACTAAAGAGAGCAGAAACATTTGAAAGAGCGAATAATGAAGGTAGGTCTGTTCTGATCACTTGTAGCCAAGCTCCTGGCCAGTGCAATAAGACAGGAAAAATAAATAAAATAGATGCACGTCAAAAAAATTTAAAAAAAGAGGAAGAAGAAGAAGCCTAGCAGGGTCTGTTTTCAGATGGCATCCAGGTAGGAGAGAAGAAATAAGAAACAGTCAAACTCTAAAGACTCCGTGGACACCCTCACCTTCACCCCGGAGCTGCATTTTTCAAGGTGCAGTAATCTTGGAGCATTGTGCATCTGGTTCATTAGTGCCTACGTAGTCTATTAGTTTACAGAAGGTTTTAGACTGATTAAAAGAAGCCTGGAGAGAGACCCTGTAGAGATCCACCATGTGGGTCCAGTCCAGTGCCACGTGTCGATCAGAAAACACTGACCCAAGGACACTAAGAAGGACCGGACCACCTGGCCCTCTGGGCTCCAGGATCACGGGAATCGAGCTCCGCAGGTGGGCACCTCCCCTTCCTTCCGTTTCTCGTGTTCACCGTTTGCAAGTTTTTGTCTAAAAGAAGCCCGAGACCCCAGAGCCACCTCATTCCCGGGCGTCCTAGCTCCCTCCGCCTTTGGGAGCGTGTCCTGCTCCAGTGTCTCCTCCTTGATAAACCTCTACGTGCCTCTTCTGACGCATCCTGAAATCCCTTTCCACAGTGTAAGGCAAGGACCTGCCAGGACCGAGTTGAGGTCCCCTTCTCCCTCTGGGGACCTCCTTAGACCTCATGTGGTGACAGAATGATTATTTATTAAAAAAAATCATAAGGCATTGATAAAACAGTGGAGACTGATGGAGTGGACGAGAACCCCCGTACCAAGGCAATGCATGCTGATCAGCCCTGGTTTTGTTTTCATTTTATTTTACTTATTAATTTTTCTTTTTGTAATGCTGAGGATCAAACCCAGAGCCTGATATATGTTAGGTGAGCATTCTATCCTGAGCTAATCCCTGGCCTGAATTATAATTTTATATACTACCAGTGAATAGAGACTGAAATTAAAATATTCCACTTTCAGCTGCATCAAAAATGTAGAATATGTCAGAATATATTTAATAAAAAAGTGCCCTACATCCATTGAAAACTATAAAACATTGCTGATTAAAATGAAAATCGTCTAAAAATAAGTGAAAAGACATTGTCATATTTGTAGATTGAAGACTGTTAGGTTGGTCAGATGTCAGTAATTCCTACTTTGATCCATACATTTAATTCACTTTTGATCATAATTTCAGCAGCCTTTATGGACAACAGAGGTGGAGACCAGGCGTGGCGGTGCACCCTGTAGTACCAGCAATTCAGGAGGCTGAGACAGGAGGATGGCAAGTAGGAGGCTAGCCTTACCAACTTTAGCAAGACCCTGTCAGAATAAAAAATCAAAAGGGCTAGAGATGCAGCTCAGTGGTAAAAAGTCCCTCAGTTCCATCCCAAGTATACAGAAAAAAAAATGGACAAAATCTGCTTTTAAAAGCTAAGTGGTAATGCAAAAGTCATAGCACACCGAAGCAATTTTAGTAAAGTGAACAGATTTGGAGAATGAATGCTATCTGATTTACCTGACTTCTTATATGACCACTTTATCCAGAAAACGTGACGTGGTTACAGTGTAAGACAACTGAATTGGTGGAATAGTCCAGAGAGTCCACCAAGAGACTCAGACCTACCTGGTCAACGACTTTAGACAAAGATACCAAAACAGTTCACTGCAGGCAAAGATGAACCCGATCTCGTCCTTACGCCAAACACAAAAGTTAACTTGACAGGATCAGGGACCTAGGCATAAAAGTCCAGAGTATGAAATTTTAAGAGAAAATACAGGTGAATATCTACACAACGTAGGAGAAAATATTCCTCAGATAAGACACACAAAAAAGGAAAAGGACAACAAAAAATGTTAAATTAACTTCATCAAAATCAAACACTTTTTGCACATCAAAAGTCACCATTAAGAAAATGAACCCCCAAACCACAGATGGTAAGAAAAAATAGTGCAAAATATGTATGTGACAAATGGCTTTGTCAGAATGTTCGTGGAACTTCTACAAATCAATAATAATAAAACAAGCAACCCAACTTAATAGGTAGAGTGCCTGAAGTACCTTTTCATAAGCAAAGAATACGCATATTTAAAATAAGCGCACACACATGTTCTGATATCGTCAGTCATCAGGAAGATGCAACAGCGCCTCATGTCAGCATGCTACGTGAGTCGCTGAAACTAATCAAGATCGACAGCCTCCAATATCAGCCCGGGCGTGGGGGAAACAGGAGTGCTCCACCTCCTGCCGGCGAACCGTATAACCATGTTAGGGAAAGTCGGCAGCTTCTCGCCGACAACCTGTGACTCCAGCCCCAGACACGCATCGAAGAGAAATGAAAGCGCGTATTCCCAAAAAGACCTCCCCCAGAATGCTGACGGCAGCGTCTTAATAACCGCTCCAAATCCAAGTCAGCCAAAATAGTCACCAGCAGAAAAACGTACAAGCAATTTGTCGCTTCTTTATACCACGGAATAACAACTCAGCAACAAACAGGAATAAACTCCTTATGCACGTGAACAACAGAGATGAGCCAGAGATGAGAGAGTGTGGAAGGCAAGAGAAGGCTCAGGGAGAAGGTTCTGTAAATGCCACCACTGGAAAGCCCTAGAACACAAAGAACTCGTCTATGGGGAAGCAGGAGACGTGGCTTCCCGTGGGAGCCCGATTGGCACCTGGACTAAGGGAACTGTCCATGGTGTGTGTGTTGGTGTGTGTGTGGGGGAGTCTGCTGTCCGTGGTGCTGATTAGACGGTGCATTTTCCAAAACCCAGGCATCGCACACTTCAGATTTATGCATCTCCCAGAAATTTTACCTACAGAAAATAATTAAAAAATTTTGAACTCGGGTTGGCTTGCTTTTCATGGTGGACCAAGGCAGCGTTTCTCCGACGGCTTTGTGTGTCCCCGAGCCTGGAGCAAAGGAGCCAATATTTTGAAGGTCATGAGATCCAGGCGAGAAAAGGCAGGTGTGAACACGGAAAGGGCAGAATATTCCCTGCGATGTTGGACTGGAATTCGGGACGCTGAGCCCGGAACCCCTTGAGCCAGACGTGCTCAAGAGGACGTGACTATTTTGACAAGATGAGGGGCCACCGGGAAGGAGTTCCCACGCCTCATGGTCTGATGCTCTGGATGTGGAAATAAATGGTGAGCCTAGAGGAGAACTCACCGAACGACCTGAGATCTCTGAGCCCACAGTGGGACAAGGGACAGACGGACAGGTAAGCAAACAGAAGGAGCCAAAGTTCTTCCTCAATGTGGAGCATCAACCAGAACAGGTGGCAGGACGGGTGACTTAGAGAAGCATCGGGAGCGCTGAGCCAAGATGTGTGAGCTTGATGGAGGAGCAGGGCGGGTGCGGAACTCGTGGTACCTGTGCACAAGTTATCTCTTGATTGCCAAGAGAGCGTAGTTCACAGTGGAGAAAACTGGCCAGACCACGTCATCCAGGTGATTCTGACGAGTGTTCTGCAAAATATCCAGCTCTTCCAAAATATCAAGGTCAAGAGAGACCAGGAAAGGCTGAGGAATGTTGTAAATGAAAGGAATCCAAAGAGACAGGACAGCTGAATGTGCTGCGTGATCTGGATTGGAAGGTGGACGGGGGTGGGCTGGGGCTGGGAAAGTCTCCTGTTGAGAAAATGGACATCTGGACAGGCTGAGATTCCATGGAGGTTTCCATCAATGTTAAATTTCCTGAATTTGATAATTATGTTTATGGAAGAGGTTGTTCTGTATGTTAAGGAATACCCATCGAAACCAGTGGAGGAGGGGTGTGATGCCCAGCTTGTCAGGTGGTTCAGGAGAAAGTACATACGCACGGCGATGGGTCAGATGAGGCCCAATGTGAACCACTGTGAGCCCGGGGGGAGAGAGAGAGGGGGGGGGAAAGACATGCACGTCCATGATTCCTGAAGAGCAGGGCCAGGCTGTCCAACTCCGCGAGGCCTTGGCTGAACTCTGGAGCCGTCCCAGGGTCAGCAACGACAGGCAGAGAGTGACGGCCACAGGTCTCTAAATCAGAAAGCCGGTTAGACCATAAAATGGGAAGTTAAAAAAAAGGCATGTCGAGATGTAGGAAGCTTGATTCCGTGGCGTATGTTATTCTGAAGGTTGCTATAATCACAAGCATAACTAATACGGAGTCACGTACCTTGTTATGAAAGACCCTGTGCGGTAAGGAAGCACCAGGCGGGGCCGGCCTTCTCGGTGCGAACACGGACTGCCCGGGCCAGTCAGCCTCCAGGCAGATGTGGTGGGCTGCATTCAGCAGGGCCGGGAGTCAGGCCAGGCACAGGTCGCTCCACAAGCCACTGTGGAATGAATCAATGAAACTCCCGCGGGTTTGGCAGACCTAGTCCTTGCCGACTGTTGGAAATAGATGTTTCCAGAAGGAACTCTGCTCTGAAGGAAAGACAGAAATTGGCCTAGGCCTGGGGAGTGTGAGGGTCTTCTACGGGTGCTAAGAGAGCGTAGCTGTCACCAGTGCGATGATGGGGTTCAGGTGGGGAATGATACGGGGAGAGAGGGACCAGGGCAAGGTGGCATCCTGCGGTGGGGAGGGACAGGGACAGCATGGAGTCCCTGGCAGGAGGAACCAGTGCACATCTCAGTGGTGGAGTGTGGCTGCTGGTGGTGCCCACTCGTGACAGTGAAGCAGACACAGTGCGGAGGCCACAGGTCCGGGCAGCGTTCAGCGCCCCCTCCTAGAAGACATCGCGGCTTCTTTCCCCCGAGGCAGACGCTTCCTTCATGTGTGTGTCTATTGTTCCTCAGAAGAAAGTCTCGCAGCACATGCCACTTCTCTGTGGAGCCCTTGGAACTGCAGCCCAGGAGGACGCTCCCGTGAGCATGCCCCGGCCCCACGCGCCCAGGTCCAGAGGCGCTTTCGCACACACCCTCCCTAAGACCTCGCCCTGACGTTCTGAGGCCGCACCGCAAACCCTCTGGGTGGGAAGGAATTGAGGGTGACGGAAGGCACATCGTGACTTCAATTCCAGCGAATCTGTTTGCTGAGCTTTGTGGGACCAGGGGTGCAGCCTGGAGGGACGGCAGGGCGGCCGGCTCCCGAGGAAGGCTCCGAGAGGTGGCGACCTTGCTGCTCCCTCCCCAGGGCCCGGCCTTCTTTCTCGGAGACCGCCAAGCTCTGCCTTCGCCTGAAGTGACCAGTTGTGCCAAGTGTCCACACCCGCCAACGTCCCTGCTCTCGTGTCCTGCCCTCTGCTCTAGTCAGGTTTCTCACTGCTGAGACCAAAGGCCCTGGAAGAACACAGGGGAGAAAGGTCTATTTTGGCTCGTGGCTTGCAGAGATTCAGTCCCTGGTCAGCCGACTCCGTGGCTCTGGGCCCAAGGTGAGGGAGACATCGTGGCGGAGGGGTGGAGGGGGCAAGGAGCTCAGGCCATGGTACCAGGGAGGGAGAGCGCTCCACTCACCAGGGATAAACCCCAAGGCCCACCCCCAGGAGCCACCCCCAGCCACCCTGCCCGCCCACGTCACCACCCGGCAAATCCATTCGAGGGGATTGATGCACCGAGAAGGTTAAGGCTCCTAAAACCTGATCCCTGCACCTGAACTCGCCGCATCCTCCGACCTGTGAGCTTTGGGGGACACCTCGTATCCCCCACTCCCCTCCTGTGTCCCTTGGTCCCCGAGGCCTGTGGGTGGACGGTGGGCCAGTGTCCTCTCATCTTCCACGGGACAGTGCTGCTGTTCACGGAGCATTTCAAACAAGACGGTGGCTGAGCTCCAGACCTCGGCAAGGCGGAGAGGAGGGGGGCAGGAGAAGAGGAGGGGACAGAGGCAAGGAGGAGAGAGAGAGAGAGAGAGAGAGAGAGAGAGAGAGAGAGAGAGAGAGAGAGAGAGAGAGCGCGAGAGAGAGAGCGAGAGCGAGAGAGAGAGAGCAAGAGAGAGAGGAGAAAACAGGGTGGGGAGAGAGAGCCAGGGCGGCCTCCCCTCTGCCCACACCTCTAGCCTTGACCCCCTGGAGTCCCGAGGGTGGCGGGGAGCAGGGAGACAGGCAGAGGGGAGGGGACTCTGGGACCCGTCATTATGCAGGGAAGGAAGGGGGAGGGGCTGTGCCTGCTGGAAGAAGGGGGTCAAAGGAGAACATGAGGTGCACAGTGCGTCTCTTCAAGAGAGAAGTCGCCGCTTCGCGTAGACAGAGACGGAACGCAGGACCAGCTCTTCTTGGTCAAAGGCTGAGTGAATGAAGGGCTCCCGTGCACCCACGAAGCAGCCAGGGGTGCCATGGACGCCCTCCACGCCCTCCTGCCTCCAGCTCTCTCACTCCTGAGAGTTCGTGATACTCACGGCGGCCGGGTGCTTTCCCTGCCCAGTTACACTAGTTCCAGTGTCGACTCATCAACATTCAGCCCTGACATTGGAAAGCACAGCCTCGCATGCTAACACCGCGCTAGCACCACGCGCACACTTTACTGGGCACTTACTGTGTGACAGACACCTGCTGAAGCCCTGCATGCACACTCATCCTCTCAGCAGCCGGATGGCAGATGTGGTAACTGGCAGCAGTCACAGAGGTGACAATTGGCCCTGTTCTTTGCAAAGCAGAGAGTCCCACCCAACTCTGTGACCAAACCTGGGCTCTATCCACTTTGGGAATCCACTGCTTTTTGAGTATTTCCTTGTTTGGTTCTAACAGTTGTTGTGAGTTGGTCCCTCTCCTTTCAGAGATCAGGAAAGTGAGGCACTGAGGTGCTCCAGGGTGAGTGTCCCCTGAGATCCTGGGATCCTTAGTGGCCTGTCCTGTGTTTAGCAGCTGATGTATCTGATCACAGGTGGTTTCCAGGAGCTCGCAGCCTGCTCTAAGTGAGAGCTGCCTGCACCTTGCAATCTCAGCCTCCATCCAGCAGGCCCCAGGCCCCAGTCTTTAAAAACTGAATGAGCTTTGGCTCCATGTATGTGAAGGTGACAGCTCTTGTGACATTCCAGTCTCCCCTGAATCTTCTGCCGTCTTCATAAAGGTTTCCAGAGTGGAAACACCTTCCATCTCCTTAGAAGAAAGAATAAGACACAAACAGCCGACCTCATTCTGCCCGATTCCAACTTTAAATTCTCTCTCCCAATGGATGCTCAGCACCTGTCTCTATCTCCAAACGTCAATTGATCACCTACTGTGTGCTGCGTCCTAACATGTTTCACTACGGGGGTAAAAAAGAAGTGCAAATATAAATACACAATGTATCCATGATGACAATAAGCACAAGTGATACATTTCTTTATCCTAAAGCAGAAATTGTTTTTAAAGTTCCGTTAGGCTGGGGGTGTAGCTCTGTGGTGGAGAACTCACCTTGTATACAATAAGCCCGAGGTTCAGTCTCTAGTACTGCAGAGAAAAGAAAAGAAAAACTCCAGTTATTCTGCTTGTCTTAAAAAAATGTTTTGGATTTACACATGACTTTATATCTAAAGTTTGACAGGTTATCACCTAGCTTACTGTAAACAGTGGAGATTAACAAATAATCGCATTACAGAGTGATTGTGATAATTAAAAATAAATTATATAGATGATGATGATGAGGAGGAGGAGGAGGGTTTTTGAGACAGGTTTTGGCTGAGTTGCTGAGGTTGGCATTAAAACCTGTGATCCTCCTGCCTTCGTCTCCTGAGTAGCTGGGATTACAGGTGTGGGCCACTCCACCTGGCCGAGCCTATATTCTTAATTAATGTCCTGGCTCATGGTACATGGCTTAATGTACAGTAGTATTTTTTGTCATTTTTATTATCACTAGGTTACAATGAACGTATGCTCTAAATAATAAATGTAGGAGACATTGACAGTTTTAAGACATAGACCCTAAAATACGAAAACCTACATTTAAACACAGAAACATCCAAACGACAGGCTCTTCTTGGTGGACGGCCTCCAGATGGCTCACAAAGGGACCAGGCCCCATATTGACAAGACCAGCCATGAAACCGGGCGGTTGAAATTGACTGTCTAGACCCGGGACTCAACGCTGAATCCATTCAGAGATCAAGCTGCAGATGAGGTAGGCAGCCCCCGGCACCCTCAGACGCACACCGTAGTCACAGTCCAGCTTATCTGTATGTAAGTGGACAGAATGGGTTTCAATTCCTATCCCAAATTTTCCTGAAATATGTGGTTCTCTTAGTCTACATTTGATTTTCCTGCAATTGACAGAGATAGGCCTACTAAATACTTTATTTCTTCCTTAATTATCCTGAAAAACAAACCTAAGTGCAATTGTAAACGTCAAGGAGTCTTTGGATTTAGACTCCAAGAGGCAACAGAGAGTGGTGGGAGTGCAGACTTGGTCACAGATGCTGTCCGCTTGAAGATTGCCAAGTGCGCCTGGCGTGGGTAAATTTCTCAATCTTTCCAAAGACACAGAAAATGTGGATTTTTATGGGAAATATTTCAATATTCAAGTGTTGTCAGCTTTTTTTCCCCTCAGGGTTACATGGTGACGTTCTATAGACCAAGCAGGACATCTCACCAGTAAGGACCCCTTGGCAAAATCACCTGGGCCAGGAGTCACCTCCTAAAAGTCCCAGCCATTCATCGCACACAACCACTGCCTGCCACACGTTCACCTTAGACCCTGGAGAACCCCAGGGTGACGTATGTGTGACGAGGGGCTTGGGATCTGACCTCTTCAGGGTGATCCCAGCTCTGGTGCCCTCCGGCAGGGTCAGGCCATCTGTAAACTGAGAAGCACCCCAACTCTCGGGGCTGCTCTGTAACTAAATGAGACTCTGCCCTGATGGTGGATGGCAGGGTTTGTCGACCACTTACAGGTGAAGGTCGGTTCTTGGGAGCGTGAACAGCTCCGTGATGGAGGCGTGGCCTTGCGTTTCCACGTCTGAGACAGCAAGCTTCCTGCAAGCTTGGGCCGTGTTCCTCCCTGAAAACGTCCTCTCCGTACAGCCCATGTGGGCACAGATGCCATCGTGTAGAATCACGTGGCCTCAACCTTATTGCACCTCGGTGCCTAGTGACACTGCGTGGCATCTGATACCGTGAGTTGCTCGTCCTGTTAGACCCGGTTTATGGTCAGCGGCAGGGCCATATTTCCTGGGTCCTGTCTTGTTAGGTACGTCCTCACTGACTGACTGGCAGAGGCAGGGGGGCCACATCTCCTAAATTCAGAGTCTGGGCCGTCTGCCGTGTCATGCAGCCTGGCGCTACCCTACCCTTCCTCCCCGGCTTCGGGCGTCTGCATCATCCTCCCGGAAGATGCCGCTTGGTTCCTACTGGAAAGTTCCCTTCCCGGTGTCCCCTTGGTTCAAGCCACCTGCCCCCCTTCAGCTTTAGGACTTTCACAGAGGCTCATTGAATCTGCTGCTCTGTCTTTCATAAGAAACCATCGTGTCCTCTCAGATCCTTTTTCCTGTTATCGTGCATTTCCCTCCATCCTTATTTGATTTTGAGGTCTTTCCAAACTCTGCTTGATTCTATCACATCCTCCCGCAGTGGGTTGAACACTCCGGAGGCGTGGCAGGATCTCTAAGGACTGACCGGCTGGCATTGCTCCCCTCCTCCCATCATGGTGAAGCCTGATGTCCAAGATGGTGGTCTCTGGGGAGCCGCCCAAGTCACAGGAGTGGAGCCCTCGTGCATGGGATCAGTCAGTGTTCTTACACCAGGTGGAGGAGGCCATAGTCTCACCTTCTTTAACAGGTGGACACAGGGAAAAGGCGCTGTTCATGACCTGGGACGTGGGCCCTTGACAGCACCTGATGTTGGGCCTCCAGCCTCCAGAACGGTGGACAACCAAGATCTGTGGCTTATAAGACCCTCCAGGGCGTTTTGTTACAGCAGCTGAAACAGACTGAGGCCACCATGTGAAGAGAGACTCAGATCCCAAGGCGAGACAGGTGTGTGCTTGAGCGCCACTTACCTGCCAGAGTTCCTCCCCTCTGGAGCCAAGGGTCCCCGTCTGTTGAAGGAGCTTGCTGATGTGACCTGATCCACGTGGGGCAAACACTGAGCGGGTAGTGAGAACGGCCTTCATCATTCCCGAGTGTGAATGGTCGGAACAAGTGATTATTCCTCCATCGTATCGAGAAAAAGATGCTCGTTGATAGCACAAGATGCAAGCTCCTCAGGGTAAGAACGTGTCCACACCTGGGGGGGTGCCCAGTGCCTCAGAGGACGGGAATGTCCGTCTGGAGGACACGAGGGCAGTGTGTGCTCCTCGTCCCTGAAGTGGACGGAGCTCTCACACTCTCATCAGCACCCAAGAACCTCCCCAGGCGCTGCACGAGCCCTGGGGACACTTGACTGAGAGCCCATGCCCTGCAGATCATCAGAATCGGGGGCTCGCTGAAGCTCGGGGCTCTGGCCCCTCGGTGACTGGTGTGGTAGGTCTGGAGTGGAGGCCAACAGCCTTCGTTTCTGTTTTATTGCTGGGTCCCAGAGGGGGCCAGCACTGCTGCCTGAGGACCACACTACGCGAGAACCGCTGGCTTCCGATGTCATCTCCCACTGTATCTTAGTGGTCCTCAACTGGGAGTCAGTTTTGGACCAGCTGCAAGACTGTTGGCAATGTCTGGAGACATTTTTGGTCAACACAACTGGGCTGTGAGGATGCTGCTGGCTTCTGGTGGATAGGGAGCAGGGATGTTAGGCGTCCTGTGTTGTACTGGATAGCCAATCACAACAGAGTTATGTGACCCTAAGTACTGGACTGACAATAGTCCATCTGATAACTAAATGAGCTACTAAGTGTCTGCCAGGAGGGTAGCATATATAGCATGGATACACTGTTCCACTGTTCAAAAGGATGATCCACATCCCGGGCAGGATGGAACCAGATGGCATGAGATCTCATCTAGCTACTCAGAATGGAACACAATTCAAAACTTGCGAATTATTTATTTCTGGATTTATTTATTTATTTATTTATTCATTTTTCAGTACTGAGGATTGAACCCAGGGACACACTACCACTGAGCCACATCCCCAGTCCTTTTTACTTTATTTTGAGACAGTGTTCACTAAGTTGCTGAGGCTAGTCTCAAACTTGTAATCCTCCTGCCTCCTGCCTCCCAAGTAGCTGGGACTAGAAATTCCCAGTACGTACTTTTAGGCCATGGTAGACTACAAGTAATGGGAACTAGGGAAAGGAATACCACAGATAAGGGGGCCAACTCCACTGGGAGTTAGGACTTGAACACATGAATTTGAGTGTGGGACACATTTCAGCCGAATCACCTCCCAATATCGACCATCTGACATAATGGGGGTTAAAGTTTCAACATCTGAATTTGGGTGTCAGGGACACGATTCAGCCCATAAATAACCCCAACCCTCTCTGAGCTGAAATTTCCTCCTCTCTCAAAAGAGCGAAGCTGATAGCTGCCTGGGTGTGAGGAAAGCCCTTGCACAGAATAGGCTCTTGGGTCTGTTGCTCAGACACCTGGAAGTCCCACGCGTGTCCTCTGCCGACCCCATTCCTGGCGACGCAGGAGGCACTGTGAACCGTCATCACGAAACCTCAGCCAGGCTGTGTCTCGTGTCTGTCGCTCAGCGCCACGTTATCTGCACCTCAAAATATCCCCCAAACACTGATCCAGTGACCAGAGGGAACAGTCCTGCGATCGGCAGGTGGGTCCCTGGAGCTGCGGACCTGGGCTGGGACGCTGCAGGTAAGGCCACCAGAGAGCCGGCAAGACCAAGCCTCCTTCCTCTTGGAAAGAGGAAAGGTGTGGATGGACGGGACCCCTCAGCCTCTACAGTACTCCAAGCCCCACGGATGGGCATCTCGTCATGACAGGGGTGACTCGCTAGTGACCGCTGTCCTCGCCCGATCCTTCTTGAGACGTTTAACTGCCACCTCGTATCTTCAAATTAAAAATTTCATTTTGAGATGATGGAAAATTCAGATGCGGTTGTAAACTTTAATACAGAAAAGGGGAAAAAAAACAACAACCCTGTGTACTTATCTCCCCGATGGTGGAATCCCGCAAAACCACCGCAGCCAGGACATCGACATCAACGCCACCAAGATGCGGAGCGCCTTCCTCGTCCGTCCGAGGATCCCTCACGCTGCCCTGGCACGGCCCCCCAGCCTCCCTTCCCCTCTCTAACGCATCTGTGACAGCTCCATCCCACCATTGGCCATTTCGAGAACGTCGTGTTGATGGGTTCATGCAGTTTGTGAGCTTTAGATTTTGGATTTTTTAAAAATGATTTTTTAAAGAAGTTTTAAATAACTCTCCAAAAAGTTGCACTTGGTGGTTGCATTTATCATTTTCTCTGTGCCGAGGCCGAGTGGCATTGCAGAGTGCAGACGTGTCACCCTTCATTCATGAGGGACTTCTGCGTTTGGAGTGTCAGGAGTAAAGCCACTGTAAGCGTTTATAAACAGGCTCCGTGGGGAGGCAGGTCTCCGTTCCTCGGGACACAAGTCCAATATTGTGCGGCAGTTGCAGATTTCATTTCTTGAGACGCTGCCAGACTGTTGTCAGGGGGTGTGCACCACCTCCATCCACCTCAGCAGCGTGTGTCTGATCCAGTTTCTCCACGTCCTCGCCCGTATTTGATGTTGCCACTATTTCTTTTTTTTTTTTAGCCACTCTGGTGGCTGTGTAGTGCTGCCTCATTTTAATTTGCATTTTCCCGGGTGGTTTTGACTTGAGCATCTTTTCATGTGCTCGTTTCTGTCTGTACGGCCTCTTCAGGGAAATGCCTGTTCATGTCTTTTGCCTCCTAATTGGATTTCTTTTTTACTCTTGAATTATAAAAATTCTTCATATATTCTAGACATCAGTCCTCTTTCAGATACATGGTTTGTAAATATTTTGTGCCCATTAGTGGCTTGCCTTTTTATTCACTCACAAGTGTCCTTACAGGGCTAACATTCTTAAAGAAATCCAATTTATCAACTTTCTCCTCTATAAATCATGCTCTGGGTATCAAGTTAAGAATTCTTTGCCTTGTTATAGTTCATAAAGATAGTGTGTTTCCTGTTTGTTACTGTAACAAAATACCTGAGATAACCAACTTATAATGAGGAAAGGTTTATTCTGTTTCATGTTTTTGGCAGTTCAGTCCATGACCAGTTGAGCCTATGGTAGCACATCAGGGTGGGGAGGGGCGGAGTGTGGTGAAGCAAAACTCCGGGCCTCATCATCAGTATGTGAAAAGAAAAAGAGGGAGAGAGAGGGCTGGGGGTCCACTGTCTTCTTCAAGTGCACATCCCCAGCAACCTGCCATACCCTCCTTCTAAACTTCCTCCCTGTAGCAGCCACCTGGGGACCACAACATGGGCCCTTAGGATGTTCCAGATCCAAATGATATTTTCCTATAAATTGTGTGGTCGTCCATTGGAGTCTGTGGTCCTTTTCTATTGATTTATTTAGGCCTGGGGTGTGAGAGTTAGCAGATGTCCTCTATCCCTCCCCTGCATGTCCCTTTCCTCAGGGCCCTCTGCTGCAAGGCGGCCCACCCTCTTGTGCCCTGTCTTGGCGTCTTTGTTGAAATGAGCCGCCTGTGAGCAGCCCCTGCACCCCCTGTTCTGCCCACTGGTGTGTCCGTCTGTCCGTCTGTCCCCGTCAACACCGCGGAGCCTCCGGCCCTGGAGCTATGATCTGAGCTGGGCGGGCGGGTCCCCCACTTTGCCTGTTCTCACTATTTTAGAGACCCCAGTTCCTCTGCTCTTCCACACACACGTGTGCACCCTCTAGTCCCCTGCAACCTTGGTAAACGCTCAGCGGCTCTGAGAGGTCTGCGCTCTGCCTTTTGCTGTTTTGTGTTATTGTTGTCATTTTGTTCTTAGTGAATAACCTGGAAGTTTCTACAGAGACCATCTGGCTCCTGCAGAGGGGCTGCCATGGTTTCTCCTGTTGACCACTGGCTCTGCTATAACTTGGAGAACTTTGTCCCGTCAGAGGGGGAGGGCAGGTGTCCTACCTGTTTCCATCTTAAAGGTAAAACACTCAGGTTATTTTACTCAAACGAGAAAGTTTCATTTTATTTAGTCCAGTGTAATTAAACATTTTTCCTTTACATTTTCTCTTTGATCCATGAGTTTCTTAGAAATAGGCTGCTTAGTTTCTGATTTAGAGATTCTCTTTTCTTCCTTTAATCCTCCTCCTCCTCTCTTCCTCCTCCTCCTCTTCCTCCTCCTCCTCTTCCTCCTCTTCCTCCTCCTCGTCCTCTTCCTCCTCCTCCTCCTCTCCCTCCTCCTCCTCTTCCTTCTTCTTCCTCCTCCTCCTCCTCTTCCTCCTCCTCCTCCTCCTCCTCCTATACTACTCTTCCTCCTTCTCCTCTCCTCTCTCTCTCCTCCTCCTCTTCCTCCTCCTCCTTTCTACTCTTCCTCCTTCCTCCTCTTGGGGCTCTCCCTCTTCCTTCCTCCTCCTCTCTCCCCTCCTCTCTTCTCCTCTCTCCTCCCTCTT